>NC_056751.1:298302902-298307101 GCF_019279795.1 Protopterus annectens
CCCAAGTTGACAGTACTCTTCCACTAGGGAAGGCAGCCTTAAAACGCGTACCAATCCGATGTCCGTGGCATGCAAGTGACTGCCAAACTTGATAGTCGCCTCACTAGTTGAAGTGCAACCCAACTTTATGAGTAAAGAAAAACCTGTAACCTAGAAGCTGTATCTAGGTAGCGCTAAATTACTATGACTCGAGCTGTAAAGGCTGGCTGTCTGCAAAGTGTATCAGTAACTGTTTATGTTTAAAAAAAGGATATGTTTCGTGGAAAATGTTTTTATGCAAATAGTTCCTTGTCGTAAAATGTTTTTGACCATGTACTAATATTTATAACTTAATTCATTATTATTATATCCTGCCCTACAATTTGAACTTTTCCTTCTTAAAGCATTTGCTACCTACTGCAAGTCGCTTAGTAAATAAGGGTAAAATAGTTAAACAAACTCTTAGTCTACTGTAAACTAATCCTGTTAGTATTGTCCATATGTGCTTCAGTTCTAAATATAAAACGGCTCAGCGGTGCCTTAAAGTGGTTAAGACCCCTAAGTTTCTACTGATTACTGCCGTGTGTATTTATTTAATGAATGTTTATGTAACTGTCTACTTCTGCTAAGCATGTGTCTTGGAAAAACACAAAAGTTAGTAGTGGTCAGTTCATTATTACTTTCACGATAATGGTATAATCAAGTGACATATAGGTGTCAATACTCTCAAAGTGCAGATCATATAGATCTTACCCAAGTAAATTAACATGTATGAGGTTTAAGTTTGGGGGTGAACAAGACCCCCAGTTTTACTACTGTATGTCCCCAAACGGGTCACTGTTATAATACATAAGAAACTCTCAAACTGGGACAAGGTGTCATAAGTACACCTAACATAACAACAAGCTCGTGTCTTCTCTTGCCCACAATGCATGGTTTAATAATTGTATCAAATAGTTAAAGTGTACATTGTTCAAACTAAAATTTTGAATCAGTACCTATAAAACTATTAATATGTACTATGTTAATATAAGAAACCAAAACTGGATTATTTTAATTATTAATGTTTTTTAATTATGAATAAATTTCTACCCAAGGGAGACTACTAAAATGTGTTTTGTTAAACAGAACCAACGTCATTTGGGTTCCTATACGTTACATATTGTACTGTGAAAATCTATGTTTTTGAGGGTAGACAAGTACACTGTAATTGATGTTATTAAACTAAGTTCTATATTTCATTTCAATCTTAATTTAAAATTTAGTTTTACCTAAGTAAACTCTTAATTTTTAAGAGGCATGAAATAGAACAACTTTCATTAAGACCTGGAGAGGTGCATGCCATTAGTCTAACTTGCCATTTCAGTTCCCTCCTTTCTAGGTCTAGCTTCAACATAATGTCATTCACCAACCCTTCCTCTATGAAATTTTTCTTAATTTGATCAATTACCAGAAATTTGAATTTGTGATTCGGATGTTTTGTGCAATGCCTAGCTAGGGCATTGTCATCTTTATTTTTGGCAATTGCGTAGCAATGTTCGTAAATCCTATCACGGAGTCGTCTCTCGGTTTTTCCCACATAAAATGAAAAACATTCTGTGCACTGGGCCAAGTAGACGACTCCTTTGGAGTTACAATTGCACAGTGTGTTAACTTGGAAGGTTTCGGCTCTAATGTTAAACCTTTCTAAAGTGTTTATATATGCACAATATTTGCAACTCCCACATTTTATTGTGCCTCTTTTGAGTAGTTTGGTTTTGTTTTTTGTTTCCAAATATTTTTTCAAGTTATGACTCCTTCTATATGTAATAATAGGGCCATGAGCTAGGATGTGGGTTAAATCTTTATCTAATGACAGAGACCGCCAATACTTCCTTACAATATTACCTATTTTCGAAGCCTCAATACAGTATGTAAAGGTAAAGGCGGTACTGAAGTTTTCTTCAGCTTTGCCTTCTCTGTCACCAAGTTCTTGAGTTGTTTCCATTGTGATAAGTGAAAGAATTTGGTCTGGGTTACTATTACATACTAAGGTAACGTTAGATTTAACTTGCCCATTCAAAATAGGTGTATAAATGCGCCTGTTTCTTTTTTCAATAACTTCCTTGAATATATCTTTTAAAAATGAGTCTGGGTAACCCCTATTCAAAAACATTTCGTACAACAAGCTGCATTCTTCATTAAAGTCCTCATCAATTGTTACCATTCTTGCAGCCCTGACTAGTTGTCCTTTGACAACTGATTTCTTCTGATGGTGGGGGTGCATGCTAGTAAAGTGTAAATAACTGTTACAGTAAGTTTCTTTCCTGTGAATTTTCGCTGTATATTTGTCTAACTCTTTTGACAGACACACATCAAGAAAATTGATTGAGCTACACTGAAAATTTTTAGTAAACTTCAAAAAGTGTGTGGTTGAACCAAGGTAATCCACTAGTTGGTTTGCATGTTCTTCGTCCCCCTTAATAATAATGAATATGTCGTCCAAAAACCTTTTGTAACAAAGGATTTGGTCCATCCATACACTATTAAGTAAGTACTCTTTTTCCCAAAATGCTAAAACCAAATTGGCGAAACTCGAACCCATAGGGGATCCCATGGCTACCCCTACCTTTTGTCTAAAAAGCTGACCTTCAAAAAAAATGAAGTTATTTGCTAAAATAATCTCCAGCAGTTGTTCTACCAGCAGACATTCATTGTCTTGTGCCCCCTTACTTCGAATGAAATCTGTTACCCACTCTGTTCCGATGGCATGTGGAATACAGGAATATAGGTCACAGATGTCTACTGTTAGAAAATTTCCTAATGCATTAAATGGTGTATTCTGAATGCACTCTAAGAAAGACCAAGAGTCTTTTAAGATTTGCGTTTCAGATTCTACATACTTTTTGAGAATGCAGTCCACCATCTTTGCCGATGGATATGTTACCTACATCTTTGTGTAACTTTGGTATACCAAAGATCTTAGGGATTCTGGGTGCCAACATCGTGATGTAACTATATTGGTTAATGTTTATAATGCCATCCGTGTAAAGGTCACTAAAGAACATTTTTATTCTGTTATAGGCTTGGTTGAGTTCATTTCTACTTGTTTCCTCATATGTGTCGCTGCTTAGAATAGAAACCATAATGTTCGAGTAGTCACTGTTGTAAAGCACTGCTATCCCCCCACCTTTGTCAGGTTTCATAAGCCTCAATGGTAATTCTCTAATTGTATTCAGTAAGTGAATTTCATCATTTGACATGTTGTATTTATAACCATTGTTATTAGAGTGTCTATTAAGTTCCCTAAATTCACTGACACACAGATGTTCAAATAAATTTAGTGTGTCGTTATGGGGTGGGTTGTAAGTGCTGGCTATCTTAAGCTCACTTGTGTTATAACTATTGTTACCAAACAAGATGTTTAAATTTAATTTACGTGTGAACATTTTAAAGTCTAGAATAAGTTCAGTAATGTCACATTTTCTTGTTGGAACAAAAGTCATTCCCTTAGCAAACAATTCCACCAGTTTCGGGTCAATATGGCACTCCGTGTAGTTGTAAATTTTGAAGTCATTTTTGATGTTTGTTATAACTTCAAACAATCTTAATCCTGATGTTGATTGTTGCTCCTGGTATTGTACCTCCGTTTCTGAGCATAGGGGGGATTGGTTGTCCAATTGCTCCCCCTCCCCCCTTGGTAGTTTTTTTGTCCACCTTGGTTATGCCTAGTAACATTCCCAAACTGGGCATTGTGGCTTGTGTCTGGTTGATTATCAACATCGTCAAAGGTTTCTTCATCCACATAGGCCTGATCTAGGGGCATTGCATGGGAGTTCGTGGTAGATCTAGCTGTCCCATGCCTATTTTTACTTTGCTGTTTAGAATAGCTAGAGCCATTTAGTTTGCCTGTGGCATTGACTTTGCGGATAGGTGGAGGTTTAGGGAAGGCTTCCCCTTCTCTGTATGCTTTTAAATCTCTCTGTAATTTCTTCAATTTGTTGCCCTTAAGTTTTACCATTTGTTGACGGTTTGTTGACGGTACGGTAGACTAAGAGTTTGTTTAACTATTTTACCCTTATTTACTAAGCGACTTGCAGTAGGTAGCAAATGCTTTAAGAAGGAAAAGTTCAAATTGTAGGGCAGGATATAATAATAATTAATTAAGTTATAAATATTAGTACATGGTCAAAAACATTTTACGACAAGGAACTATTTGCATAAAAACATTTTAAAAAAAA